>NC_057811.1:395474322-395486290 GCF_018294505.1 Triticum aestivum
GAGCCGGACTTCGGCGGCGGCGGCGTCGTGCGCGCGAGGGAGACGACGGGAGCGGGCCGGCTGGCTCGGCTGGGCCTCGGCCCGGTCGGGCGCGGTGGTTTTTGTTTTTTTTTAATATTCCGCCGAATCTAAAAAATCGCAGATAAATAAATAAAAATCCAAAAATGGTAAAACAAATTTTCCCCGTCTAATTAAAATAAGTAGAACAAGGTGAACATTTTTTTGACTCAAAAATGCAGTTTTGAAAACGTGCAATTTTTTTAATGCAAGTAAAATTGCAAATAAAATCCAATATATGATTTTAATATTTTTCCTCCAATATTTCCATTATTTTGGAGAAGTCATCTTTTCTCCTCTCATTTATTTTAATATGAAATATTTTTCGGAGAGAAAAATAATTAAAACCAAAATCCTCGTTTTATCATTTGATAAAAAAACAAATATGAAAAATCGGGAAAATCCCCAACTCTCTCCGAGGGTCCTTGAGTTGCTTAGGATTTATCGAGGATTTGCCAAAATGCAATAAAATATGCTATGCAATGATGATCTAATGTATAACATTCCAAATTGGAAATTTGGGATGTTACAACGAGGGTTCACTGGTTCGGCTGCGGTGTGAGGCTGCCGTCGCCGCAGAATAACAGGGGTGTGGGTGAGTGGAGGGATGGCCGGGCCAGCGGTGGGAGTAGTATGGGGGCGGTGAGGCCTCTGCGGCAGCACAGCCGGCCACGGGAGGCAGGAGCAGGCGGCACGACCGGCGCTGCTTTGGGCGGCTGGACCAAGAAGACCAGAGGTTAAAGAAGCACTACGGCCGTTGGATGGACATCGTACGGTCAGTGAAGCTAGAAACGTTTATATTGACTAAGTTGACAAAGCCCATGATACGCTCCAACTTAGTAGGCCCACAGGTCAGCCTCCGATACGGTGCGCCCCAGATGTCAGGGGGAGGAATCATTTTTTGGGCGGCCGAAGCTAAGAATATCCGAGATTGAAGAAGAAGCACGACATCCGTTGGATAGACATCCAACGGCCACTGCTGCTAGAACCGTTTGTTGACTATAATAAGTTGACAAAGCCTTGCATACGCGTCAACTTATTTTTTTTAGGAGAGGCGTCAATTAGTAGGCCCACAAGTGTGTGGCAGAGAACTTATAGCCCATTTGCGTTTTGTAAGAATGTACAACCCATTTTTGAATTCTAATGGAATTTACAACAGCCCATTTACAGTTTGTTAAAAGTACAGCCCATTTTCTAGCTAGGACAACGATTAATAATTTCAACCAACCGTTGAAGACAGAATTCAATAAAATTTCCCACATTTTGATGGGATCCGAAATATTTTTATCCCGAAATTTCTAGTCAGATTAAATATAAATTTGTATTACGTAAAAATCCAACGAACATTGCGCGCAACAATGAAAATTTAAGATTTTCAAAATCCATAAATAATATTTTATAAACTAATTTCATGTTTGGTGCATTTTTTTATAGTTACTGCCCAGTTTTTATAATTACATCCCACTTATTATTTTTTAAAGCCCATTTTCCTGTTAAGCCTAATGCATCCCTCCTAGGAAAGATTTGCAGCCCAGCGGGGCGGAGAATAACAAGTTGACCTTGCCTGGGTATTCCTCAAAAAGACGTATAGCTGGGCTAGCCATTTTCATCTTGAAAAAATTAGTATCTGGGCTGGATATCTGGCCTGGGCTAGACGGGCCACAGCCCGCCCAGTTAATACCCGGCTCTCCTCTGAACAACAACGAAATCATCGCCAAGAAAAACTCTGCAGTGCTCATGCCTCAAAAACACAAATACTGCTCGAGCTGCTTGGTCCCAGCTGTTGGCCGCACCTTGTGCAATTCTCTCGTTTATATTGACTACATAGGTTGACAATGGTGTGGGACCGTGATGTTAGGAAACCAGGAGAAGGCAAGAAAAATATAGTTGTACATAATAAGGAGGCACTTGCGTACGTACGGCTATGGCCCTAGTGGGTCCCTAGTGTCAACCAGTCAAAATAAAGTCATCTCCTGAATCCTCATGTTCGTTGACGATGTTAACAATACTCGGCGCCACGGCGAGTGCAACAACTCGAAGGACAATGGAGAGGGACTCGCGGGCCCTATGGATGCTCTGATACAGCGCCCGCTGCTCATTCAGGAAGCCAGGATCATCGGACACCTATGAGCACCTTCGAGAAACTGAGACGGCATGAAACTGTAAGGCCGCGCTTGGGAGCTCTGGTTTATTTCAAACTTGTATTAACATACAAGTGTAATTTACTCATCATCGGAAACAACGCGTAAAATACAGGCGTAATGAAACCGAGGGCCCGAGGTCTGTAAGTAAGACCGGCGGGTTACGCGTGTAATTTGAGATACCAGTGTATATTTTACGAGCACTGCTATATGGACGACATTACCAGACGATACATGCACGACGCGCGTATCATGCCATCCATGGGCAAGGCTGAAACAGCAGCTAACGGCTGGATTAGCAATCGTCCGAGTGTCGTTCAGCGTTTTTATCGTGTGTGAAGTACTTCCGATATTTTACTAGTCGAAATTGACCAACCAAGCGCCTTCGCCCGAGACCATCTGCTTTAATTTACCAGCGTCAGTTTTACATGTGGTTTTGGTTGGAAAACGACGATCCAATCACGGCCTAATATCATGAGTTGGTCGGAAGATCATATGGTTTCACGTCTAACCTACCCGACTTGTCGTATAGGCTATGAATGAAACATCAGACAATGAACTTCTTAAGCACGGAAACAACAGAAGAGGATGATCTTCTTAACAAGCAAATCACTGGCATTAGATCGACATGCAAAACAATACGAAGCATTATTCTCAGGAGGCACGGTGAACAGCTCGTGATGCCGCATGCCACAACATTCCAAGCTCAACTTTCCAATTAAACACAAGGCCTGGCATTACATAGACAATATTCAGAACAAACTCTTAACACAGGAATATCTCAGCAGAGTAACTATTTACTTCTAAACTGAACATAGGAATAGGAAAAAACACTCGACGCTGCTCACAGCAAGGGCGTCCCACTCAAAAATATCAAATGCATGTCTTCTGGCTAACATCAATGAGCAAATTTTGACAAGCTTTTCCAATTCCAATATATTAAACTAACGTCTTCTTGCTAACATCAATGATTAAACTTTGACAAGCTTTTCCCATTCAAAATATGTAATGCCTATGATCGTGGAGTCCTGTCGTAGCTTCTTGTACTTGTTTGGGCACTTTTTGCCTAGGGCACTCCACGTGTTGTTAAATTGCCAATGGTCTCTACAGACTAGTCATGTCGCCGGTGTCTAATAATACTCTGTAAAGCTTCTCGGTCATTCCTTCTGTAATGTAGCGCAAACAGTGACTGCTTCTTTCTGCAAAGTGGAACGACCAACTGGACCCAGTAATGCAGCAGTTTGCCTTGGACACATTGGCTCCTTTTGTGCAGTTCAACTAAAATCGAAGTCGGAATAAAACCGAGCTTTAATTTTGATATCCCTGTAAGCAAAAATGGGTATAAGGGAAACAATTACTGAGAAATAATGGTTGATGACTTGTACTCCCAGAAGAAAAGCATCTACTGATCTACTTTATCTTAATGGGAAACAAAGCAGGAGAGTAGCAATTCTCCATCAGTGTGATTCATTTATATTGACTGAGACATTATCTTAACAATGCCTTGTTTCAACATGTATAAAGAACGACAAAGCAGAAAAGTACCATTCCTAGAAACTGATTCATTTTAACAGAGACATTATCTTAACAATACCTTGGTTAAACATGTAGAAAGAACTACAAAGCAGGATAGTACCATTCCTAACAAGTGTTGCAGTTTTGAACTAAGATTCAGTAGTTAATTAATTCTGAGAGTGGCATTGCTTAATTTTACCAGCGGCATTAGATTAATGAAAAGCATAAACAGTTCCAGGGGAGAGTGGGCGCAACAACAGTATGTGCTTCCATCTACTTATAAAGGGGGTGATGCGGAGTTTGTTGTAACAAAGCAACAAGCATCATGTCTGGGTTGGTCCCAGTTTTGTTCACTACTTAATGGGAAAAGACAGCAATACAATAGCTTCAATTCAACATTTATTTAAAACAGTACCAATACAAGTAGCACAACATCTCAAAGCACACTGCACAATCATGTGGATGAAGGCCTGTACTGACCTTTCATGAGACGGACAAGATAAAATACGAATCTTCCAACACGAATAGGAAATCCAATCTTGTTTTGTGCAGTTGCACTGAAATCAAGCAAAGTGTTTCGCGTAGCGAAGCAAAATGTCGTAATAGCAACAAGTTGAATAGATATCACTGTTTAAACAGAGGCAAAAAAGGAATCAATTACTGGCTAATAAAGGAGGATGAAACATGCGGCCACAAAAATGGTAATCCCGCCAATCCCTAACAAGTGTTGCAGTTTTGAAATAAGATTCAGTAGTTCATTCTGAGAGTGGCATCAATTACTGTCTTATAAAGGGGGTGATGCTGAATTTGTTGTAACAAAGCAACAAGCATCATGTCTGGGTTGGTCCCATTTTTGTTCACTACTTAATGGGAAAAGACAGCAATACAATAGCCTCAATTCAACATTTATTTAAAATAGTACCAAAACAAGTAGCACAACATCTCAAATCACACTTCACATCATGTGGTTGAGACCAAGATTTGAAACAACTCGCCACGAAGACTGGAAACAAATCTCGATCTCCTTTTGTGCAGTTCCACCAAAATTAAGCAAAGTCACCGGTGTGACATTCAAGTTGAACTGCACAAAACACTCTTAAAACATAAGTGTTTCGAGTAGCGAAGCAAAATGTCGCAATAGCAACAAGTTGAATCGATAGCCCTGTTTTAACAGAGGCAAAAAAGGAAACAATTACTTGCCGATAAAGGAGGATGAAACAAACGGTGACAGAAAGAAGCATCTAACTTATCTTGGATGGAAAACAAAGTAGCATTTCTAAAATGGTTGCATTGATTCATATTAACAGAGACATTCTCTTGAAACAATATTCGTTAAAAAATGTAATTTACTTTTAACAGTTGCATTGCTTCAATTTTCCGGCGGCATTCTTAGATTAACAACAGCAAAATAGTTGTATGGGACATGCCAGCACCATGTGCGTCCACACGTATAAATGGGTGATACAGACTATGTAGCCAAGCAGCATATATGCGCTGGTCCCATATTTGTTCTCTTTGAACCTTCTTCCTATGTGAGGGCAGCAAATCTAGTCCTGCACAAACTACCCGACCCCCCAGTTTCTTTCCCTTTTCATCAAAGAGATCGGTTCCTTACAGATGTGTGTACTGGGTTACCCCCTTTTTCCCTTTTCGACCTACAAAGCGGCTGGATAGCCAGTCTATACTACTTTCCGCCCCTCCTTTCCTCATTGAACCATGTCCTAGATTCTTGCTCCAGCCCACCGCACCCTTCTTTCCTCTTTGAACCAAGACCTAGATTCGACTACAGATCGAAAAAGATCCACATGCAGCTAGAGCAACGACAGTTTCAAAGAAACTTATACCTTAGGGTCGTTGAGATGTGGCAAGGCGTGCGGCGGGAGGCCGAATCTGCCCACACTACGTACGGCAGCGAGGAAGAAGGGGTCGGTGGCCCTCCCGCACAGGCGCTGGGTGAAAGAGAATAGCGCAGCCGGCAGTGAATTGCCTCCCTCGCCGAAGGCGATAGAGTGAACGCTTCACCTCCTCCCCTTCCCGGTGCGACGGGATACGCACGCCTCCTTCACCAGCTGTGAGGGGGGAGAGAGAGACAAGAGGCCAACGCAGTCTTGTTTAGATCTGGTGAAGAGAGGGTGAGAGACTGTGAATATAGCAAACCCTAGCAAATGAACGCTGAGCCTCCAGCGTGTAACATATATGGAGAGGGTGAGAGAGCGAGACGCGAGAAACTCTATCAAACAAGAGGCTATAATGGAGTAAAAAAATCTCTCCATAGCAGTGGTTTTAAATAGAATACGCGCGTTCCCGGAAAAAGAAACGAAAACTGGCGGACAATTTTTTAAGGGTCTGTCTAGGACACATCTAGATGTGACATAGTTATGTCACATCTAAGTTGATGTCCACTCTGTTTGTGGTCTATTTTTTTCCTAGTTTTTTTTTGTTTCTTGTTGCTACATTATATACTTGTGGGAGCTTAGATGTGATATCCTTAAATAACATCTAGATGTGAATTAGACAAACTGATTTTCTAACGTACCAAGAAAGAAAACTCGATCAAAAACACGCCCCCGCTTCCAGGTCGCGAGAGTCTTCGCGCACACACACATAGACATAGACATGCATATCCGTGTTTATGTAAAATTCCATTTCCATCTCCATCTCCAATCATATTTGTCCAACTGGCACATTATTTACATTGTTAATTATATACGCAGCAATATTAACGTACAGCATCTCTTGTTTGCACACGTCCGGACCGCTGCCACAGCCGGTCCTGACCAACCCGAACCCTCTTCATCACCCACGCGTGCTTCCCGCTCGAAACGGTCAGTGCCGCATTCATGCCCGGCCAGAGCGGACGCGACCTCTCACTGGCGCCGGCATTGAAGCGGCGCGCCGGCCGAGAGAGCGTCGCCCGCGCCGCTTCCGGGTGCACGCGGCTGCTCCGCGTTCAAAGGTCGCAATAGCCAGCTACAACATGCATGTAAAAAGTTTTTGGGAGACCGTGCTACAGCTAGCTGTCCTCCCCCAACTCGTCAATCTCTTCCAGTAGTGCTAGTACTCCATGGCGCGATCCTTCAACAAGCAGGCGGGAAAGTTATCGTATACTCGGTTTGCGGTGAGTGGCATGCCGAGCGACCGTGTGGGGTCGAGCCGAGGAGGGTGAGACACGAACACGACAGACGTGATTTAAACGTTGGTTTTGCTCAATGGCGCGATCCAACGAAACGAAAAGTTGGTTTCTCTCCGTTTCCATTTTTTCTCCGGAAAAACGGAAACTTTCCACTACATTTTCATTCCTATTCCAAGGTTGCCCCGTTACAACATTCCATCAAATACAAAGGAAAACTAACACGCATGCTGATGCATCTCAATGATTCACAGATCATAGCCAATATTTACTTCACAACTAAAGAAAAAAGTTGTGAGAGCGTGTACGAAAGAAAAACTACTGATGGGGTCACTACGACTTAAACCCTAAACCCTAAACATGATTTAATTTCCTGGCCAGGTAGAACCTGTCAAAGGAAAGACGGCTGGCACCCTCGGATCATACGATGCTTTTGTGCAGTTCCACTAAAATCGACCTGAGCATCCCTGATGGCAAAGATATTGAAGAAGTGTGATTAGAATAATAGTGCTGGCACTAGTTCATGAGACATAAACTCATCACAAGTAGAAGCTGGTAGAAGTAGAGAAAGATCGACATGGAGATGGAGCTACGGCAGTGGAGCAAGCCAGCTCCAAAAGGAAGATGGACTACCTGGGACGTCGGGCTGTAGCTAGAAGGGCGGTTGGGACGCGGCATCGGCCCATACCGTGGTGACCCCCGATTGGGACGCACCGACTGTGGGTTTTCTCCCTCGCCGATATCGACCGCGTCTACACAGAACATTTTTCCCTTCCCCCAGCTGCGGGATCAGGCCCGTCGTTCTATGCTTGTGAAGAGAGCAACCTAAGCAAGCAGGCTTGTAGCTTAGGCTCCTGCTAGTGTATATATAGTGGTTTTCTTTTTCTCTCCATATCAACCATTTTATATTGCGTACGTGTCATTCAAGAGTGAAATGAT
This sequence comes from Triticum aestivum, assembly GCF_018294505.1. Lineage (NCBI taxonomy): Eukaryota > Viridiplantae > Streptophyta > Magnoliopsida > Poales > Poaceae > Triticum > Triticum aestivum. The sequence continues at coordinate 395,482,105 of NC_057811.1, forward strand.
GGTTGCTTCTTCCGACTAACTTACTGTGTGATTTGACTGCACCTTAGTGGCCCCTACACGTACTCCCCCTACGTGTATGCAATAGTCACACGTACACATGGACGCAAAAACGCGCGTGACGCCCTAATGCATGCATGTCCGAGCACACGACGGAACACACACGGTCACGCTCAAGTGCTCAACCTACACGTGCATGCACACACATACTCAGTCAGGGTGAGCTAGTGACCGTATAAACACCGGAAAATATATATATTGAGCGCAATGAGCGTATTATGAAGTCCACTGACCATATTTTTACAAATATACAGTGACAGACAGTGTATTTATCTCGTTTGAAATTAAGCCATATTAACCGGAGAGGAGGCAGTATGGACTAGCATTACTTTGCTGTGTCCCGTCAACTTGCCGAACGAGGAGAAGGTTGCAGGACAGGAGAAGCTTGCGCGCGGTGGCTCGCAGGACAAGGAGAAACTTTTGACTAATGCAAGCTCTCCCTCGCTCAGGCGGTGGACGTGCAACAGTTAATTCGGTGTCAGATTTCCAGAAGCATACACTATACTACTAGTGCTATTATTATTCGACTTCCCGAATAGGCGAACAGCCAAGCGCAAAGTTTCCTAGTACTACTACTATAGTCTATAAAGGTACGTACTATACTAGTACTAGGAACCGGATGGAGGAGCGTCTGCACTCTTATTATAATTTTAAAATGTGATAAAGCAATCTTCAACACATTTGGTTCTCTTCGAGGGTTCTCGCATGTGATAATAGAAGTTGATTGCATGGAACACTCGCCACAATTCTCGCTTAATTCTGGCTCATATCCTGTTACAAATAGTAGCGCTCGGTAATATTTCCTCTTTTTTTGTTATTCAGCATGTAAACAGGTCAGCAAACCTTGCGGCGCATCTTCGTGCGAACCGTGCTTGCTGCACTTTGAATGTGGCCGAGAGCTGGCTTGATGAAACACCTCGCTTCCTACTTCTTTTTTTTGCAGGGTACCTCGCTTCCTAGTGACCAGTGTCTTGGCTGATCGTCCTAAGAATGCTTATATATGAATAAAGCTCTCTCATTTACCCGCAAAAAAGATTAAGCCATATTAACCGGAAAGGAGGGAGTATGGACTAGCACTACTTTTTGGTGTGTCCCATCAACTCGCAGAACGAGGAGAAGCTTGCAGGACAAGGTGAAGCTCGCTTACGCCTTTTGACTAATGCAACCTACCCTCGGTGGACATGCAACAGTCGATTCGGTGTCAGATTGTCAGAGGCATACACTGTAGTACCCAACATGCGGAGTACCATCATTGTTCAACTTCACGAAGAGGCGAAGAGCCAAGCGCAGTAGTACGAGTAGTACTACTACTAGAACCGCATGGTGGAGCGTCTGTACTCTTATTTTTTATCTCTGGTAAAGTACACGTTTATTCCAGAGAAGGGCGGAAAACGGCAGCCCAACATGTAATGAATGATATCGATCAACCAACCATGCTCGAATATATCTTGGCCTCCGTGCGAGCCCGTCTGTGTGTTCTCGCTCCTCGTCTCTCTCAAGGAACGATGGGTTGGCTCTTTGCCGTCAATTGAGATCGGTTTGCTCACACTCCTGTCCCACATGTCAGTGATATGCCAAGAGGAGGTGTGTTGACCGACTGGCCATACGCGTACTTGGTTTTGCACCTTCATACTACTCCTCCCTCCGTCACAGTTTATAGGGCGCGCTTCATTATGATGCATTTCTCTCAATGCATTTCCACCACCAGAGAGACTTTAGACGCGTTTGGTTTAATGCTCAATTAATTAGGGCGTGGTAACCGCAATCAAGTCCACAATTTTCTCTCCATGTACTATACTACTACGGAGTGGAGTAAGTGCATGCATGTGTGTACCCGGGGTGGAAGCACTGCATGCATGTGTGTACGCATTATTCCCTCTAGTAATAGACGCCGTGCTATAACTACCAATGCTATTTTTTAGGCCGATCTCTAGTCGCCTTGGTCCCACAGATTTTTTTTTCTTTTTTCTGAAGCGCGCTGTATAAACAGTGACGGATGGAGTAGTATGAGCGGATTCAAAGAAGAGCGTATTGATGGTTTCTTCTTCAGAGCAACTTACAGTGGGAAAGGTGGGGCTTATGATTTGACTGCTCATTACTCACTATTAATGCAGCGCAACGACCGGGCTGAGTCTCCCATGCGGTTGTGCACTACCCCCTCGGTTCTTAAATATACTCCGGAGTATTTGTCTTTCTAGAGATTTCAACGAGTGACTACTCAAATATTTGTCTTTTTAGAGATTTCAAATGGACTGGCACATACGGATGTATATAGACATATTTTAGAGTGTAGATTCACTCATTTTGCTCCCTATGTAGTCACTTGTTGAAATCTCTAGAAAGACGAATAGAATATTTAGGAACGGAGGGAGTACACATACGAAGAAAAATGAGTGAATCTACACTCTAAACTATGCCCGTTTGAAATTTGTAAAAAGACAAATATTTAGGAACGAAGGAGTATAATTGTGTGCATGGCACATGGACCCGGATGATGAAGAGGCTTCTGGCAATGCTATCAAGCTTTCATCATTTGTTTACATAATTGACGTACTATACAAATAATTTTCCAGCGACATGAAATTGTACAATGGTGTGAGCTTTCAGCTTTTGTTTCGCGTGTCTTGCCATCGATGCTCTTTCGAAAACAATAAAAAACTAACTTCCTTGCTAATGCATGTCAATTCTTAGCAGATCAGAGCTAATAATTACATCACAACTGAAGACAGAGTTGTGAGAAGGTGTTAAATTAAAATTGATCCATGCTTTCATTGGCAGCAACGTCCCCCCAGCTCTGTCTAAATCAACAAGGCATGTTGGGAAAAAAGTAGCTGTCTGGAGCATGCAACATTCCGACCATTTTGTGCAGTTCCACTAAAATAGAGCTGAGCGTCCCTGTTCCAAAGATATTAAGTGTGATTACGATAATAGAGGACTGCTGATGAAACAATAAACACACAAATAGAAGTTGGTCACCTTTGCGGTCTCTCTTAAGACTAACTAGTTGGAGAAGATTAGGCTCGGAGTTGGATGAGGAGGATAGAGCAAAACCAATCTCCCTTTGTGCAGTCGCACTGAAATGTAGAGACGTTGCCCGTGTGACATTTTAGTACAACTGCACAAAACACTCTTAAGAAAAAAGTGATTTGTGTAGTTCACCAAAAGGTCGCAATAGCAACGAGTAGAAAGGAAACAATTACTGGCCAATAACAGTTGATGACACATGCGACGACAAAAAAGAAGCATATTCCTTGTCCTAAGGGAAGATAACAACACGGTTGTGTTTGTCTAAAACGGTGTGAGGACGAGAATGCAATATGGAAAGTACGCCGGACGAGCTACGTTTTGGGCAAAGAACTATGGAAGATCCACATGCAGCAACGTTGGAAGACGGGTAGTGGAGCAAGGCCGGAGGGGATACCTGGAGGTCGTCGGGATGTAACTAGGTGAGCGGCGGCGGGCGGAATCTGCGAGCAGGTGGCGTAGGCCCTGCCACGCCAGAGCTTGGTCAGAGAGAACGGCGTGTACCGCAGATCGGGACGTGCTGCCTCGGCGCCGTCAAACGGAGAAATGATGCACTTCCTCCCTTTCCCCCGGCGGACGGGATGCGGCCGGATCAGTGACCAACGGTGAGAGAGAGAGAGGCCACCGCACTCTCTTTCCCCCGGCGGACGGGATGCGGTCGGATCAGTGACCAACGGTGAGAGAGAGAGAGGCCACCGCAGCCTTGTGTGAGATACTCTGAAGAGAGACAAACCAGGCAGGCAGGCTCCATTGTATATAGTGAGCGGACTACCTTTTTCTCCATAAAAATCGTTTTATATTCTGTGTACGTGCCATTGAGCGCTATAACTTTATTTAAAAATAACGCGGCAACGCGTCAAGTCGAACTTTGTTTCGTGCACGCGTGGTACACGACCTCCCTAGGTAAACAACCGCCACAGGCATTCAAATTAGCACGTGGGCTGCCATTTCGTAAAGAAATGAGCTCCACCGTGTACCCACGCGGGTGTGGCTGGGCACAAAGCGTGAGTACGTGCACGGTGCACGTATTCTCTTCTTGTATACGTACACCGCCTACGTGGGGTTGTGTGAGAGAGATACAAACCTAGAGAGATATAGTGTGTGG